>NW_026694561.1:0-3890 GCF_021218885.2 Marmota monax
ATCCTGACTGTAACCTTAACACAAATCCTAACCCTAACCCTAACACTAACCCTAACTCTAATCCTAAATCTAAAACTAACACTAATCCTAATCCTAACCCTAACACTACCACTAAACCTAAAATTAACAATAACTATAACACTAAACTTAACCCTAACCCTAACCCTCTTCTAACACTAACCCTTACAGTAATCCTAACCATAACCATAACCCTAAACCTGATGTAACCATAATCCTCACCCTAACCATAACCCTAACACAATCTCTAACACAAAACTTAACCCTAAACATAACCTAACACTAAACCTAACTTTTAACTAACACTAACCCTAACACTAACACTAACATACTAAAACTAACCCTAACTTTAACACTAACACTAACTCTAAATGTAACATAACCCTAACCATAACAGTAACACTGACACTAACCATAACACTAACTCTAACCATAACTATAATCCTAACCCTAAACCTAACACTAATCCTATCCCTAACCTTAAACCTAAAACAAAATCTAATATTATCTCTAACACTGATTTTTACACTAACCCTAACCCTTAATTTAGCCCTAACACTTACCAAACCTTAACCCTAACTGTAACACTAACACTAAACATAAAACTAACTTTTACCCTAACATTAAACCTAACTCCAACCCTAACCCTATAACTAACCCTAACACTAACCCTAACTGAACTATAAACCTCACCCTAAATCTAAAACTAACCCTAACAGTAAACATAACCCTAATCCTAACTCTAACCGTAACCCAAACAATAACACTATCACTAATACTAACCCTAAGCCTAACCCTGAACCTAACACTAACCCTATCCCTGACCCTTACTTTAACCCTGACACTAACACTAAACTTAACACTTACCCTAACACTATACCTAAACTACCAGTAACTCTAAATCTAACCCTAACCTTAACCATCGACTCACTCTAACCCTCTTTCTAATCATCACCAAAACCCTAATTTTAACTCTAACCCTAACACAAAACTTAAACTTAACCCTGACACTAACACAAACCATAATTCTTATCCTAACACTAACCTTAACACTAACCCTAACCCAAACCCTAACTCCAATTCTAAAAAAAACCCTACCATAACCACAACCCTAACCCTAAACCTAAAACCAAAACTAACCTTTACCATAAACATAACCCTAAGCCTAACACTAAACCTAACCATAACCATAACCCTAACCGTAACAGTAACCGTAACCCTAATTGTAAACCTAAACCAAAAAGTAACCCTTATCCTATCCCTGACCCTAACACTATCCCTAACCCTAACACTATCACAGAACCTAATTCTAAACCTAACCCTACCCCTAACCCTCACGCTAACCCTTACCATAACACAAACCTTAACCCTAACCCTAACACTAATACTAACCCTTGCTCTAACATTAACCCTAACCTACAAGTCACCCTCAAACTAACCCAAACCTAACCCTAAGCCTTAATCTAACCCTAAACCTAGCCCTAACCCTGACCCTTACCCTAACCCTTACCCTAACACAAAACTTATCCCTCACATGAACACTAATCCTAACTCTAACCCTAACCCTAACCCTAACTGTAAAACAAAACCTAAACCTAATCCAAATCTTAACCCTAACCCTAGACCTAACCCTAAATATTACCCTAAACCTAACCCTAAAACGAGCCCTAACCCTAACCCTAACTGTAATACTAATCCTAACACTGACCTTAGCCCTAACCCTAGACCTATCACTAAACATAAATCTCTCCCTAACCATAACCCTAACACTAACTTCTAAAGGTAACACTAAAACTAACCCTAACCCTAACCATGAAACTAAATTTAATACTAACCCTTACACTAACACTAAACCTTATCCCAAACCTAACACTAACTCTAGCACTATCCCTAACCCTAATCCTAACACTAACCATAACCCCAGCAATAACCCTATCACTAATTCTAACCCTAAGTCTAACCCTAGAACTAACCCTAAATATAACCCTAACCTTAACCCCAAAACGAACCCAAATCTTAATGCTAACTGTAACAATAACCCTAACCCTGACCTTAGCAGTAACCCTAAACCTATACCTAACCATAACACTCTCTGTAAACCTAACCATAACACTAACACTAAAGATAACACTTAAACTAACCCTAACCCTAACCCTGAAATTAATCCTAATCCTAACCCTTACACTAACCCTAAACCTAAACCTATCACTAACTTTAACCCTAACCCTAATCCTAACACTAACCCTAATGCCAACACTAACACTATCACTAACCCTAAACCTAACACTAATCCTATCCCTAATCCTTACTTTAACCCTAACACTAACCGTAACACTAATGCTAACACTACGCCTAAACTACCCGTAACCCTAAAACTAACCCTAACCCTAAACCTATGCCTCATTCTCACCCTCTTTCTAATCATAACAAAAACCCTAATTTAAAACACTACCTTACACAAAACCTAAAGCTAACCCTTACCCTAACACAAACCATAATTCTTACCCTAACACTAACCTTAACACTAACCCTAACCCGGAACCTAATCCTAACCCCAAAACTAACCTTAACCATAAACCTAACCCTAATCCTAACACTAAACATACCCATAACCCAAACCCTAACCGTAACACTAACCGTAACACTAATTCTAACCCTAAACCTAAAAGTAACACTAAACCTATCCTTAACCCTAACACTATCCCTAACCCTAAACTTCACACTAACACTGAACCTTACCCTAAACCTGACCCTACCCCTAACCCTCACCCTAACCCTTACCAAAACATAAACCCTAACACTAACACTAATCCTAAACTTAACCCTAACACTAACCCTAAAATACAAGTAACCCTAAAACTAAACATAAACCTAACCCTAAACATAACTCTAAGCCTCACTCTACTCCCAATCCTAACCCTAAACCTAACCCTTACCCTATCCCTAACCCTAACACAAACCTAACCCTAAACCTTACCCTAACACAAACCATATCCCTCACACAAACACAATCCTAACACTAAACCTAACTCTAACCCGAACTCTAAAACTAACTCTAACCCTAACCTGAACCCTAGAACTAACCGTAATCCTAAAACTAACCCTAAACTTAATCCTAATCCTAAGCCTAATATGAACCCTAAAACTAACTCTAACCCTAACTGTAACAGTAACAATAACCCTAATTTTACCCCAACCCTAAAACTATCACTACCCTAACACTCTCTCTAACTCTAACCCTAACACTAAATCTAACCCAAACCTAACCCTAACTCTAACACTAACCCCATCCCTAACACTAACACTAACCCTAACCCTAACCCTTACAATAAACCTAAACCTAACCATAACCCCAACCTTAACCCTAAAATTAACCCTAATCATAACCCTAAGCCTAAACCTAACCCTAGCACTAAACCTAACCCTAATCCTAACCCTAAAACTAGCATCAACCCTAAAGTTTACTGTAACCCTTACCCTAAGTCGAACACTAATCCTAACCCTAACCATAACCATAAACCTAACACTACCCATAATATTAAACCTAATCCTAACCATCACCCAAATACTAAGACAAACCCTATCCCTAACCCTAATGCTAACACTAAACCTAAACTTAACTCTATTCCTAATGCTAACCATAATACTAACCTTAAACCTAACCTTAACACTAATCATAAAACTAAACCTATTCCTAACACTAACCTTAAAAATAACCCTAACACCAACCCTAACCCTAATCATAACCCTAAGTTTTAAACTTAATCCTAATCCTATCCTTAACCCTAGCACTAACCCTAAAACTATTCTTAACCCTAAAGTTAATCCTAATCTTAACCCTAAACCTAACCCTAACACTAACCATAACACTT
>NW_026694562.1:0-39636 GCF_021218885.2 Marmota monax
GGCTCCTGCCCGGGCGGCTCCTGCCCGGGCGGGCGGCTCCTGCCCGGGCGGCTCCTGCCCGGGCGGGCGGCTCCTGCCCGGGCGGCTCCTGCCCGGGCGGGCGGCTCCTGCCCGGGCGGCTCCTGCCCGGGCGGCTCCGGCTTCTGCCCGGGCGGCTCCTGCCCGGGCGGCTCCTGCCCGGGCGGCTTCGGCTCCTGCCCGGGCGGCTCCTGCCCGGGCGGCTTCGGCTTCTGCCCGGGCGGCTCCTGCCCGGGCGGCTCCTGCCCGGGCGGCTCCTGCCCGGGCGGCTCCGGCTTCTGCCCGGGCGGCTTCTGCCCGGGCGGCGGCTGCGGCTTCTGCCCGGGCGGCTTCTGCCCGGGCGGCGGCTGCGGCTCCTGCCCGGGCGGCTCCTGCCCGGGCGGCTCCTGCCCGGGCGGCTCCTGCCCGGGCGGCGGCGGCGGCTCCTGCCCGGGCGGCTCCTGCCCGGGCGGCGGCTCCGGCTTCTGCCCGGGCGGCTCCTGCCCGGGTGGCGGCTGCGGCTTCTGCCCGGGCAGCTTCTGCCCGGGCGGCTTCTGCCCGGGCGGCGGGTCTGGCTCCTGCCCGGGCGGCTCCTGCCCGGGCGGCGGCGGCGGCTCCTGCCCGGGCGGCTCCTGCCCGGGCGGCGGCTCCGGCTCCTGCCCGGGCGGCTCCTGCCCGGGCGGCGGCTCCGGCTCCTGCCCGGGCGGCTCCTGCCCGGGCGGCGGCTCCGGCGGCTTCTGCCCGGGCGGCTCCTGCCCGGGCGGCTCCTGCCCGGGCGGCTCCTGCCCGGGCGGCGGCTGCGGCTTCTGCCCGGGCGGCTCCTGCCCGGGCGGCTTCTGCCCGGGCGGCTTCTGCCCGGGCGGCGGCTCCGGCTTCTGCCCGGGCGGCTTCTGCCCGGGCGGCGGCTGCGGCTTCTGCCCGGGCGGCTTCTGCCCGGGCGGCGGCTGCGGCTTCTGCCCGGGCGGCTTCTGCCCGAAGTTTCTTTGTGTTTTCATTCAATTCTTACTGCTGCTTTCCTAAATTTGGCCTCTTACTGTCTCACAATCGTTGAATTATCAATAGCCTTTCCTACCACTACCACCACCCCACCTCACCATCTCTCTCCACTCTGAAGAATACTTCCACGTATGGAAGTACTAATCTTCCCAAACTCTTTTAATATATATCAGATCGCAAACATTCAATAATTTCCTAATGCATGCAGCATCAGGTCTGAACCTCTGATCCTGATTATGTGGCTCATAATCTGTTCCTAAACCACTTCTCACTGAATGTCCCTCTACTACTTTTTATGATACATTTCTCCAGTAGAACTGGGTACAGTCTCTTGAACGTATTCTATGGTTTCATTCTCCATGCTTTCATTCATGCAATTTCTTTCAGGGAATTTCCTTCTCTCGACCCCAATGGTTTTCCAAATCCCTGCTGTTATTTAAAATCCAGCTTCCAGTTATATGTCGTTTTCTGTTTGGGTATGAGGTGTCCCCCCCAAAGCTCCTACATTAACGCAGGTCTCTTCAGAGGTGAGATGTCAGATTATTACAGTTAACTTACTTAGTCACCCTAGCTGGAACAGGTGGTGCCTGTGGTCGTTGGGGCATGGCTGGAGGAGGTAAGCCACTGAGGACTTCCCTGAGGCCCCTTCCCCTTCCTATCTCTGTTTCCTGGCCACCACAAATGGAGCAGCTTCCCTCTACCACACTCTTCCATCAAGATGTTCTGCCTCACTTTGGGCCCAGAGCAAAATAAACTTTTCCTTCTCCACTTTTTGGGCACAGTGACAAAAAACTAAAAAACGAACACCTGAAGGATCTCAGGATGTTGAAGCCATTAGCAATCTCTTCCTGAATATAAACTTTCTACTAGCAGGAAGCCTATTTCTTATATTCTTGAGGCTTTTGTATTGCAATTGCTTTTCAAGTATTTACATCCTGCTAGTCTGTTCCTGAGAAGGAAGTTGGTTCTAACTTTTGGTACTTCACATTATGTCCAGCAGATAGGAATACAAGGCACTTCTATTTTTTGATTTGGTATTTAGTAAACAATTTAAATCCAACTTTTTCACTTACTGTTTCTCGGTCTAGAAGTTTAGTCACTTTCACTTCTCCCTTAACAGGGTCAATGGTAAATGGGCTTCCTTGATTGCCTTCTATAATTGAGTAGTGGATGTGGCTATTGGAAGGTCCATCAGCATCATCAGCCATAACCTAGAAAATATCACACTCTGCTTTAGGAAGACAGTTAAGGAAGGGACAGTGGTCTACAAAAACTAGACTGATTTAACTAAAAATTCTTGTAAAGACCCAGAAGAAGAAAACTGTAAGGGGGAAAAATATACTCACTGTGATTACAGACTGCTTAAGAACAGCATCTTCACTGATCACTGTGGTATAGGTGTCTTGGCTGAACACGGGCGTGTTGTCATTGATATCTGTCACATTAATGTTCACAGTGGTCATGTCACTTAACGAAGGTGTGCCTCCATCAGTGGCTTCTATAGTCAGGTAGTATTCATGGGAGCTTTCATAATCCAGATTCTCAATGATAAATATGGCTCCTGCATTTAAAAAAAAAATCAAAATTACTAGCAAATCTTTATATCGCTACCACTTTAATGAGCTACTTCCCGAGTCCTTTTTGAATCCTTTCATTTTGAGATAGGGTCTGAAGAAGTTACCTAGACTGGTTCTGAATTTGCAATCCTTCTGCCTCAGTCTCCTGAGCAGCTGGGATTATAGGCATGTGTCATCATGCCTGGCTGTGTTTTCTAATTTCTTAATTCAAATATTAAAAATCAGGAATTTGCCCAACCCTGAAGCCTTATTTCTCCCAATTATTTTCCCAGCCATTAAAATATCCCTACTATAAGAATGATTATCTCTTGTATCTCAAACCAGAGATCACAACAGACTTTATTTTAATAAACAAAAGAAAACTCTAAAAAATTCCATGCTGTGCTTTTAGTTTTTTTTTTCCTTCTCATTCTTTTTAAAAGACTTATTCATCCTTTTCATTAGGAAAGAATCTCCACATAACCTTCTACTTATATTTTATCATTAAAAATCCATTTTTTGATCTAACAATTCCTGTGACACCTTTCATTGTCAGTTCATTATTGTCTATTCTACTTAAAAAGAGACAGGGACAAAAGAACCCTAAAACAACGATTTTATGATATGTACTAAAATATCTGTCTAAATAACATAATTACACACCTATTCTTTATCTGAAGTAGTCACATACAATTAAATACACAAACTTTTTATTTCTTTATTTTATAATTGCATTGAGGTCCCTCCCCACCTTTTTTATTGGTGTATTATATCTACATGTAATGGTGGGATTTGTTGTTACATATTTGTACATGTACACAGTTTAACAATATAATTTGGCCAACATCATTTTTCCAGCTATCTGGGTCCCTTCCCTCTACTGTACTGATCTCCTTTCAGCTTTCAAGGATACCCTACAAAAAAGAGCAACTTCTTAAAGGGTTCTAAGACTGACAGCTACTTCAGATAACAGGCTAATAAGATGACATCAGTGTTTACACAATAGGATTAATAATACTTCCGACTTTTGACCTTGTTGGCAGTCTTTTGGTATGATCCAAAGTATGTCCACTATTACATAACTAGCATAATGAAGAAATCAACTTAATGAATTATCAGACACCTACCATAGAAACTAAGATCTGAAAGGTCAAAGCTATGGTTTTACTTGGGAAGCTACTTCACCTGTGTTGAATACAGGGGATAAAAGGAGTAATTATACAAGGTCCTCTACTATCAGCCATTCTTACCTTTAACTAATGTGTGACATTTTACTTCATCACTAAGCTATTAGAATTTTAATTTTCTCTTCTGATTTGCTTGTAGTTTACAATGATATACCAGAAATATATTTTATTAAGTAGAGCTACAGTCTGAAGTCATCTTAACCACTCTCACACTTTAAAAAAATAACAAAAGGAAAACTTGAGCTCCATCTTTTCTGAACATCTACTGACTACAGGTGACCCGGTCACTCTATGCAGTTCAGTGCCTAGCAAATCTAGCCTTTTTGGTGAAATAAAGAACTTCTTCTCATTTACATGGTAAATTACCTGTTTTAGAATCTATGCTGAATTTCCCATGTTCATTTCCACTTATTATTGAGTAGGTGATTTCTGCATTTGCTTCAATATCCCGACTTGCTGCATAAACTTGAAGAACTTCTGTTCCAATTAGAATGTCCTCAGACACTGTGGCACCATATTCACGGTATTCAAACACAGGTGGGTTATCATTTATATCTAAAACTGATACAACAACAGTGCCAGTAGCTGTCAACCTCCTTGGCAAACCTTGGTCTACGGCTTTCAAACTAAGGGTATATACTGCCTGTAGTTCTCTATCCAAAGGCTTTTCTAATTGAATAATTCCAGATAATTCATTAATGGAGAACTGCCCATCAGCAGAGTCAATCAGTGAGTAGGAAATCTTTCGATTCAAACCTGTGAAGATATGAAATTATGTTTAATTGATATTAATAATTTTAAAAATAGTAAAATGCTTTATTACTTAAAAAATTTATGAAAGTGATCGAGAAAAAGTAAACTGAATTACCAATTTACAAGTAACAATTTACTGAGTGTACTATTTTAAAAAGACATCTATTTACTATTTAGCGTTAAAGACAAAGAAATTATTTGAAAAGTATTTTTTTGTTTTCTTCTAATTCTTCAGTATTAGACTAAAGAAGTTACTCTTTACTATCAAAATGCTATGAATATATATTTTAGTCCTACTGTCTCCACAAAAAATTTTAAAAGATTTATAAACTATGATAATACATCTTTTGCCTGTTCTATCTTTATGACACCAAACAGTGTATTAACAAAACAACACTTCTCTAATTAATTCAATTAGACATGAAGATCAATTCTTGAAGTCACTAACAAGAATGTTAGTAACCCTATAGATACATCTTATAGCAGTAAGTTTACTGGGCATAATTTTAAGGCTTCAAATATTCATTAAAAGCGAATTAATTATTCTGAAGATGTCATTTTATGACAATGAGGAGCTACTCCACATGTATGAGGTAAGATGAGGCTGCATTTGGAATGTGTTTAACACAGTGGCTCCTAAGCCCTCAGTGCAGTCTGAAGGCAGAGCAATCTTCCAGAGGATACCTGCATCTGCATCTGTGGCTTGCACTCTGGTCAACAGTGTTCCAGGCTCTGTGTTTTCAAACACAGTAATGGTATAAGGATCAGCAGTGAATTCAGGGGCGTTATCATTCACATCTTCTAACGTAAGCACAACAGTGGCTTGACAGAATCTTCCCCCTCCATCTGTGGCCTTGACTAGCAGATTATAAACTGCTTGCTCCTCCCGATCAAGGGGGGCTAATGTTTTCAGTTCACCTAAAAACAAACAGAAATAAATGGAATCACTTGAAATTTAATTGTGAACTGCAGCTATACATCCTACTTCTCTTCTCTTACTAAATATGAATAACAGCTTTTCTCTGGAGAACAATTTTATCAATAACAGACTCAACAGCTGGATGAGCACACATGTTCCAGGTTTTCGACCCTATACTAGTCATAGAATATGAGGCCAAAGACTCTTATGCTGCACACAATCCCCAAAGTAAAACAGCTAATTAACCAAATTTGAACCTTTTATTGATTAAAAAATTAAGGCTCATATGTCCATAATCTGTTCTTGAGAAAATAAAAAAGCTTAAAGGAAACCTATTACGTTATCACAATTTTTTTCTTTCTTTTTTTTAGTACCACAGATTGAACCCAGGAGCACTTGTCCACTGAGCCACATTCTCAGTCCTATTTTGTATTTTATTAAGAGACAGGGTCTCATTGAGTTGCTTAGCACCTCACTTTTGCTGAGGCTGGCACTGAACTTGTGATCCTCCTGTCTCAGCCTCCCGAGGTGCTGGAATTACAGGTGTACACCACCATACGCAGCACATTATTGCAACTTTAACAAAATACAAACTATAAAGATGAATAAAACAATATGGATCATTTTAATTATGGAAAATGTTAAATTATAAATTCATGGTCACAAATTTTTTAAATGTGCTTTATAAATAAAACAAATGAAGCAGGAAATTTGACGTATACTTTGAGTTGTTTTTTTTTTTTAATTATATAAACAGTTTTTAAGTTTTAAATTGTTAGCTCAAGGTAAGTGATATTGCTGCTCTTTTTTTTTTTTTTCCCCATCTTACCCCGAATTTGGCACATTAAATTGCTATTTAGATTTCCAAAAGATGTCAACTCCAAGCAGCAGGGTAAATTTGAAAAGGACAAATACTGTATGTAAACTAAATCACCCAACACACAAGATTTTGTAAGAGTACACAATGAAACTTGTCCCAAACTCTCATCATTACCTGTGTCTGGATTTAGTTTGAATTTTTCTGCCCCTGAACCAAACAACGTGTAAGTAATTTCAGCATTGGAACGGATATCTGCATCTGTAGCAGAGACCTGCATGATCAATTTCCCAGGAAGAGCGTCCTCAGGAATGGTGTCTGAATAAAGAGTCTACAAAGATTTTAAACAACATTGTTAGAATGAGGAAATTAAAAGTCAGCAGTGATTATTAAGAGAATAACGAAAAAGAAATTATTTCATTTTGGCCAAAGAAAACATAGAAAATGACTAAAGTTCAGATTCAAAAAGCTTTTAAAACTATTTTTCTTTAAAAAACACATGTAAAATGAGGGAGAAACTAAGAGTTACCAATATCATGTCCCTGAAAGAGTCTGACCTAACATTTTAACAACAGAATAGAAAACAGTAAGTTGTTAAGGCAGTTTCACATTTAAATTCTTATAGAGAAACGTAAGTAGTGTTCCATATTTATCTAAAAAGTAGAGAGAATACGTATTACACCGTATATACTTATTTCCAAGTACAGGAATTTATTGTGTGTGCAAGTGTTCGTTAACATAACTAAATGATTGTATTTGGGAGAGAAGTGATCCTTGTGTTATGGGAGAAAACAAAATTTTCCCCAAAGCCACAGACAGGATACCTGCTCCTCTTTCTTCATACCTACTTAACCTTCAAACACAGTAAACAGCTGTTTCCTGTTCCAATTATTAAGGAATACATGCAATAAATAAAAACATAAGAGGAACAGATTAAGATTTGTTGAATATACTTTATGAATAAGTTTATGTATATATATATATATATACACACACACACATGTGTGTGTGTGTGTGTCTGTGTAGACAGATATATTTTTAATGCTGGGGATCCAAACCTGGGCCTTGGACATGCTAGGCAAGCACCCTAACACTAAGCTATACCCCTCCAGGCCCTTAGGTGAGCTATATTTTATGACTCATGAAACAGGATATTTTGCAATACTATTTAATTCAAATGGTTTAGTGTCCTAATTTTATTATTCCCAAAGAAGTTACAGTATTACATTCAAATAATGTGAAAGTCCTAGAAAACAAAATACATTTAATTTCCATAAAGGGGAGACATGTGCATAACCCCATCCCATATTCTCACCTAAAAGTACAAAAAGGAATAGGAATTAACTCCTCATCCTTCAGGAGTCCCACCTCCCCAAAAATGAATATCCAGCATCTCTTTGCCTGAGATCAGCTCTGTTGTTCTCTGCAGCAGCAACACCTCTCCGCTTACTCAATCTGCAGCATTCTCAAGTGGCTCTGTCCCTGTTCACATTCACTGTCCCCTCTACCAGTCTTCTCTTATGCTGTCACACTCTTCTTCCTTCCATTACTCTTAACCCTCTGCACTGGTCAAAGCTATTTCTTCATTAATGCACACCATGTGACCTTTAGTCAGGTAAGTGTCCACTTAACATCATGATCCAGAGACTGCTATTTCCCAAGTCACTCGCAGAACTGATATGGTCTGTTTCACATCTCGGCCATCTTTTCCCGCTACATTATACCTTTGCTTACCCCCCTTCCTCCTCAAAATTCTCTCACCCCCTTGACTGCACTGCGTCAGTCTGACTCTTCCTTCCATCTCTGCTTCCTTTGCAAGTTACTCATCTCTTCTCCCTGACCACCTTTTTGTTGGTATCCCTCAAATGAACTCAATGATCAGCTTCCAAAAACAACTGCCAGGTATAGCTATCTTTCTCTAATATCCATCCTGAATCTCACCATCTCTAAATGTCTAAAAATCACATCCAATTAAAAGTCCCATTGCCTGAAATTAAACAAATCTGAAATGGAACGCGACAGGCTTCCGCTAAGACAGATGTCCCCTCCAGGCTTACCTCTGCCACCACCTTGTTCTTTCTCCAAATACCCTTGGCAGTAAATGTTCAAGTCCTGACACAACATTCCTGTCACATTCAGGCAGGGACTGAATGCTACCACTTTTTTAATGTGGCGCCTTCAGAACTTTCATTGTTCTGCCACCTCTGCCTGTTCTATGGGTTTTCATTCTTCCTTACCCAAATTATAGCCATACCACAACCAAACTGAACTTCTTTAAGGAACTCTTGGTTCATAACATCCCTATCTTATCCTCCATACATTCCTTAATCCAGTTTGACCTTCTCCCCCCTTCCCAGGGATTTAACACTTCTGGCAAAATCAGCAAATATTCCCCCACCTCCATTCCCTCCTCACACACCACCTTTCCACTCCTCCTGATCATCCTATCCCTACCTCCTGAAAGGTGAGCCCTGAACAGCTTTACCTCATCTCCCGGCTCCAGCGACCACTTCTGCTTGAGTCCTACTACTCTTATAGTAAACTTGGAGGGGGAACAGCTCTTCTCTCAAATAGATATATATGGTTACTAGGGATTGAGCCCAGGGGGACTTAACTACTGAGCCACATCTCAATCCCCAACCCCTTTTATATTTTTGGTTTTAGACAGGGTTTCACTAAGTTGTTTAGGGTCTTGCTAATTTGCTGAGGCTAACTTTGAACTCAAGATCCTCCTGCCTCAGCCTCCAGAGCTGCTGGGATTACAGGCATGTACTACCACACCCGGCTCTGGTTATGTTGTTCTCCCATTAAATAGTGAACGCCACAGGTGTAGGAGCCTCTTCCCTAACCTCTTAAGTTTTTCTACTGTGTAGAAAAGCAAGTGCTCCAAAATGATCTGCTAAAGTAAAACTGAGCTTTGTAGAAGAGCTGGTCAAATGTTTTCACCAAAACAACCTTATTCTCAAATTGAAGAATCCTTTTAATGAAAGTTGACAGAGTATTTTTAGAGTTAGACAAAACTGTAATCCTGTCCATAATTTAAGAACAAAGTTTTTGAGCAACTGACCATTCCACAAAATAGTTCTGAAGCTTTTCCAAGTCTTCTATCATTGGACACCTCTGCTTTAACAGTGCTTATAATATAAAACACAACTAAATTACAACAGAGAGGTCAACGGCAGTCCTATTAAAAGGATTAAGAAATTTGAATTCTAATATTCAAACTTAAAAGAGAAGCCTACCTTTTCACAAACTGGACTGTTGTCATTTGCATCAAGAACCTTCACTTCAACAATAGCCTTTGATGAGAAGGTCCCATCAGTTGCTGTGATGGTCAGAAGATAATTGTCCTTTTTTTCCCTATCTAGAGGTTTCTTCACATAGACCTTCCACTCATTCTGTATATTTTCAACAGCAAACTGTCCCAAAGCATCCCCTCCTATTAAATCAATGAAGGAAGATGACAGTCAAATTTGTTGAATTAAAGACAGAAATAAGTAACAGGAAAAATAAATCATACAAAAGATGTATAGTTACAGTTTAAAAGGATTAAGAATTCTAAAAATAATTAATATAAATTTGGCAAACTTCAACTTTTTACCCCCAAAAAACAGCATTAAAATATGTACTTAAACATAGCAGTAAGCCAAATAAAATTTACGCTCAACAGAATGAGCATGAAAATCAGTCTAAGGAAACAGTTGTACTTAGGTAAAGAACCTGAAATGCACTTAAAAGATGTGACTTAGCTACTTATTAACTAAAACTATCCCTTTAACTCTCTATTTCCCTAAAATACATATACAATATACTTTTAATACACTTTAAATTAAACCAATTGGTTTGAAATCTTTACCTGTTATAAAATATGTAACTTGTCTGTTAATCTCTTCAGAGTCAGCATCTGTGGTACTTAAGATGGCAATTACACCACCTGGTGGATCGTCTTCACTCACAGTCCCTTTATAAATCTCTGCTGTGAATCGTGGTGGACTGTCATTGACATCTGTGACAGTAACGTCCACGATGGCCGTGGAGGACAGCTGAACCTTTTCGCCATAATCTGATGCAACCACTTTAATCTGATAATTGTCTTTCTCCTCATGGTCCAGTGCCTTTAGAGTTGTAATCCAGCCTGTTTCCATATTAATGGCAAAAGATTCGATGATGTCTACACTTTGTGACTGATCGAGACTGTATATAACTTGACCATTGGCTCCTGAATCTAGGTCAGATGCCCTAATCTGGATGACTCTACTTCCCCCTGGTAGGTTTTCAACAACAAATGCCTCATATGGATTTGACTCCAAGACTGGGCTGTTATCATTTGTATCTTTCACTTGGATACTAACATCTACTGAAGCCACCAGTTCATAATCATCACGAGTACATCTGGCAAGTATGGAAAACTGATACCACTTAGTTGTCTCATGATCTAGACTCTTCTCCAATTTTAGTCTCCCACTTTGCCTGTCAATCACAAAGAACTCATCTCTATTACTTTCGGGAGTATTCCCTTTGATTAGGCTGTAAAGAACAGTGCCACTGTGCTCTGCTTGGATGAGATCTATTTCTGTTCCAATAGGCATATCTTCTGAAACTGTATAGGTATAAAAGGGTTCTGAAAATTTTGGAAGCTGTGTTTCTGGGGGAAGTATCTTAACGTAGACAGGAACAACAGATTCTTTTGATGGAGACCCATTATCCACAGCTCTAACAAAGAAAGTGAAGAACTCGTTTTCTAAGCCAATTAAGCTCTCCTTTGTGGTAATTATGCCAGACAGTTTGTTAATTTCCAAATTCTCCTTAACACTTTCAGAATCTGCTTCAATGGCATAGGTGACATCAGCATTGGATCCCTCATCAGCATCACTTGCAAAAACTTTAATGACTGACGTTCCTTTTGCAGCATTGGATCCGATGTTCACTTCGTATTTGGTTGCCCGAAACTGGGGTGCATTATCATTATCATCTGTAAGGATAACATTAATTGTGCAGAAAGCAACTTTTCCTCCAGCATCCTTTGCCATTAAACGAACTGGGATCACTTTCTCTGCTGGGGTCTCTCGATCAAGTTTTTCCAAAGTAAATATCTGTCCTCTCTCATTTGTGTAAAATCTGTCTTTGGCAAAGTCATTTACAATGTGGTAAGTAATGAGACCGTAAATACCAGAATCCCTATCGGTTGCCTTAACCTCAATCACCAGTGTATGTAAGGGAGCATTTTCAGCAAGTTCCACTTCATATTCATTCTGAAGAAAAACAGGACTGTGCAAATTGCCTCCAATTACAGTTATATGAACCTGAGCTGAACTTCTAAACACACCATCAGAAACAGAAATGTTGAGACTGTAAAATGGCTTCAAGGTGTGCCGGCGCAGATTTGAGAGTGTGATAATCCCCGTTTTACTGTCAATGACAAAATGTTTATGATCATTGCCAGACAGAATGGAATATTCCAACTTGTCTATGTCTGAACTGTCTGCATCATAGGCCTTCACACACATCACAAAATGCCCATGAGCGGCATGCTCACTAATTTTGGCTTTATAAATTTGTTGGTCAAAGAGTGGAGGATTATCATTGAGGTCAGTGACATCCACCATGACAATCACATCACTGCTCAGTTGGGGCATACCACTATCAACAGCCCTTACAAAAATCTTGTGCTGGTGGAACTGTTCATAATCTAAAGTTCTGATTAGTGAGATGAGACCAGTGCTGCTATCTATGTGAAAATGATCATGACTCTTGCTGTGATTTCCAAACATCTGGTATGAAATTCCTCTGTTTGGTTCTGAGTCAGAATCTGTAGCTCTAACTTGAACGACAGATGTTCCAATCACAGATGCCTCAGACAGAGTTGCAGCATAAGACTGCTGAACAAACACAGGAGGGTTATCATTGATGTCTTCCACTATTATGTCAACAAACACTTCGGCATGAGCACCAGTCAAAGAATCAGTTGCTCGTATGCTCAGTTTATATGCTGGGTGGGACTCAAAATCCAGAGGGGCTATGACATTTATAACCCCAGTATTGAAGTTAATGGTAAACTGGCTAAAAGGATCTCCATCTGTGATGCTATAGAACACTTTTAAACCTTCTGGACTGTTGGCTTGTATGTGGACAACTGGGCTGTGCATCTGGATATTCTCTGGAATCTCTGCACTGTAGAAAGGTTTTTCAAACACAGGCATGGCTTTATTCATAACAGTGATTGGGACTATAACTTCGGCTGAGAAAGCTGGGTTTCCTCCATCTTTTGCAACCACTGTGACAAGATATTCTTTATTTAAGGTGTCGAGTTCAAATTGCTTCTTCAATGAAATTTCACCTGAGGGTCCAATTTGAAAGTGGTCATGGTGTTCCTTAAGGTAGTAGTGCACTTCCCCATTTCTGCCACTATCTCTGTCTACAGCAGTGACATAGCGAATGACATGGCCTACCTCAGTATCCACTTTAACTACAGCATAATAGGGAAGGTTGACAAACACTGGTGCATTGTCATTTTGGTCTTCTACAGTGACTTTCACGACAACATGGGCCACTGCTGAAGGCTTATGTTCTTCTGTCACTTCTACAACCACATCAAATGCCTCCTGCTGTTCACGATCAAATGGTATACCAGTGGTGGACAGCACTCCTGAAGTGCGGCTGATCTTAAATCTGCGGTCTGGGTTGAGGATGTGATAAAACAGAGGTTCGTTGATAGGATTCCCAATAGCAGTAATGACGGCTAATGTTTTGGCTTCCGTGGAGTTCTCTTTCACGACTGCAGAATAGAAGTCTTGGGTAAACTTGAGCTGACTTTCTTTGCTTTCTTTCACGTTAATTTTCACAGAGGTAAAGCTGGCAAATCTGCCATCAGAAGCTCGAATGGTTAACTCATAGCGGCTTCTTAACTGAGTTGTGTTTTGTACAGTTATAGTGCCAGTCTTGTAGTCCATCATAAACTTGTCCCCAATGTTGCCTTCAGTGATGGAGTATATTAACTGTGAGAACGCACTGGAATCAGCATCGGTAGCATTTACTGTGGTGACTTTTACTCCTCTGTATGTTGGCAACAGAAGAGATGCTTCGTACAATGATTTGGAGAAAACAGGAGGGCAGTCATTAATGTCAATTACGTGTATGGTGACATTAGCTGCATATTCAGCAAATAAACGTGGTGTGCCCATGTCATGCACTTGTACAGTAAAGTGAAAAACACTTGTTTCTTCATAGTCCAGGCTTTGTACTGTATGAATAGCACCAGTGCTAGAATCAACAGCAAAATATTTGTGCACAGACGGCTCAACAATGTGATAAACAAGCAAGGAATTTGATTCTTTATCAGCATCAGTTGCTCGGATCACTAGTGGGATATTCGTGTCTGTCAGGACTACACTGTTGAGGGAAGCTGATTCACTGATAAGTCCTGAGTATTCTGTCTGCATAAAAACTGGCGAGTTGTCATTCTCGTCTAGTAGATGCACTAAAACAGTTGTATTAGTGGACAAACCAGCCATGTTGGTTCCCTGGACTGTCAATGTATAAATGGGCAAAGTTTCAAAATCCAGGGCTTTCTGAGTGATGATACTTCCAGAATGTGGATTAATATCAAAAGCATCACCTATATTTCCATCTTTTATTTCATATATCACTGATGACTGACTATGGGCTATAACTAGTCCAACAAAACTCCCAATGCTGGTAATTTCACTAATTTCAACAGAGTATTCTTTTGATGTAAACTTAGGAGCAGCATTGTCAGCAATCGTGACAAAGATATGCACAGAAGTCATTTCACTCATTGGTGGACTGCCTTTATCTGTAGCTTTCACCATTAAATCATATTCCACTTGGTTACTTCGATCTAATTCTTTGGCAGTTTTTATAGAGCCCAAGATGGGATCAATCATAAAAGAATTTCCAATATTTCCTGAAAGAGGGAAAAAAATACATGTTAGAGGATATGAGACATAATAATAGTAGCTGGACAAAGAGAAACAAAAATATCTTAAAATGATATTTTGAAATTAAGCAGAAATGCAGAGGACATTAATATTTGAATGGAACCATCAACTGTTTCCTGTTTCATTTTAATCCATCTAAAATAAGGCATGTTTTTCAGAAATTTGACTACAAGAAACAGAAGAAATATCATTTTGTACCTAAAGCCAAAACTCATTCTGTTGTCTGAACTGGAAATATGTTTTGGAAAGACATGGTTGTCTCTCCATAAAGCATCTGAGTTAATGATTTTCCAATAGTTCCTCAAAAGCCTTCTGGAATATATTTGCATTTGCAAATTCATAGCGATCTAATTAATTATGAAAAGGAAGATTTCAATTCACTGGGAGAATTTACATTAAGATTCAAGAGAGCTGTCCATTACTTTCAATATTTGGTGTACTGAGGATTCCAACAATAGTTCCTTCATAACCTTTTTCAGCCCAATTTATCTTCTAGTCAGTAGTTCTCAAGTAGGGGCAATTTTGTTCCCAAGGACACATCTGGCAATGTCTGGAGATACTTCTGGTTTTCCCAACTTAGAGGGAGAAAGCGTTACTAGCATCTGGTGGTAGAGAACAGGGATGCTGCTAAACATCTTACCATGCGTAGGACAGACCCCCAAGACAAAAATTTTCTGGTCTAAAATGTCAATAGTGCTGCAGCTGACGAATAAACTAGTAGGACACATTGTTTTGCTTAATTTTCTTTAAACCTTTCCAGGCTATGCTATATATATTTAGCTATAACCTCAACTCCAAAAAAAATCCCATAATTGTGTGTCTTTTCAAGAAACCAGCAATTCCTGTAGCTTTTTTGCATAGATCAAGGTAGTATGAGAGTATTTAGGATAGATCCATCCGTAAGCCTTCCATCCATTTTGGTTTCATAAACAAATATGCAGAATTTATAGTACTAAACTTATTTTTCCCCCAAAGAACTATTATGCTTCCCCAAAACAAGCTACTTAATTGTGTTCTTAAATTAATTTTCCTCTAGGTTTGCAATCAGTATGGTACTTCATAGACTAGAACTGCTTAGAGTGATGTGCAAACCAGGGAATTAGTCCAGCACTTCTTTCTCCACATAATTAACAGTAAACACTTCCTCTACAGTCTTCATTTCCTTCCTTTAATACGTTTTCCAAAAATCCATGACAATTTTTTGAGGCCAGACCCAGCCTGGTTTTCATTAAGTCTCCCTGGCTCTGTGTCCAGACCCCAAGGCGGTCCCTCAGTCTGCAACAGGGAGGAAGCCAGGGTTTTTCTAGAACCTGCAGCTCTGGACTGAACTCTGGCCTAAGGATGGAGTCCTGCAGCTTCTGCCAGGCTGCTCAGACACTAATATCCGGACTGTCTCTATTTAAATGAGCCAATGATCCCAGGTTCTCTCTCAATGATTTTTAGGCAGTCATTAGAACTCAGGGATGCTTTTCTCATTCTATCCCGTACATCATCTTTATCTTTCAAAACTGTGACAGACTGGCCTGGCAAGACATGGGATACCATGGTAACCCTTGGCAGCTACCTCTCCACCCCCCAAAATTTATATTCGCCCATTGACATATATTTCTCTTTTCTTTTTTTTAAGCATTCTTTTTTTTTTAACCTTTATATTACTCATTTACTTTTATGTGGTGCTGAAGATCAAACCCAGTGCCTCACACGTGCTAGGTGAGCACTCTACCACTGAGCCACAACCCCAGCCCCATATTTCTCTTATTTTCTATAGTGAAATTTTATTTTGCCAGAAAAGCTTCAAATAGGCAAGGCTTCAACTAAAGAAATTAACATTCTCTCAGGCCTTTGAATTTGGTGTGTCCTTTCCTAGAACCGCCTTCCCTAGCTGTTTCTCCATCTTCTCCATTCATTTCTTTACTCATTCATTTAGGTTTTACCTGAACGGCCCTGCTTAGAGAGTGTGATGGTGAGGCCTTCCTTGACCTCCCTATTCAGTATAGAGATTTCTGTTATTTACCTGTTTTTGTTGTTGTTGTTTTTTACAGTATATATGACAACCTTGCTCTTTACCAACCATAGGAAATTTAGAAACATACTTCATCATCTGGAGTAGCTTGAGTTTTAAAAAAGGTAGCTCTGAACTTGTCACTGATACCAAGAAGGTTCAACAGAAACTTAGCCAGTGATTTAATGTATGGATCTTTCTTTCTCTCTGTCTCTCACACATAGAGAGAGGCAGAAAGCATCAGATATACAGAAGGGAAAGCAACGTATTTTTGTGCAAAAACAACAAGGGCTGCTGACTGGTGTATCACTAACAGTTACATCTGCCCACACTGAAATATACATATGGTTTTTACGAACCAATCAGAAAGGCAGTGAGCGGCAAAAGTTGAGGTCTTAGTAATTTACTTTAGCTGAAATATTTTAACTTTATATTGTTCTCTGTATTTAAACAGGGAAATCATCTGAACAAACACACCCATTTTTGGTTTTTAGCTACCACTATAGTTTAATGTATCTCCCCCACAGAGAAAGTAAGAAAGATGTGCAGGAGAATCTTGTTTCTTCTTGTGATTGACACACTGCAGATGTTCATTCAGTAAAGGCCTAATCAAAGTAAGGCAACCTTTACCAAACTTCACTGTAATTACATTTAACATGACCTTGGAGAAAAAAAACAATTCAAATCAATAAATGTATTTACTGAATGTATTTCCAGGTGTCATAACAATAGTAGGAATGTCCCAATAATCTACTTTTAAAAATAACCTAAAAAGAAGAAAATACCACATGGCTCAGAGTATGGCACTGATGTGTCTCTAGTGCATAGCCCAACTGATACTGAAAATATCTTTTAATTAAATTCCTTTTCCCCTAAAGACTCCTAATCAGACTAAACCTTTTGCTCAATAAATTGCTGCTAATTAAACATACAGTGTTATGGATGGAATTTATAACTAGTCTTTTGAACTTTATTAAATGTAATCTGACACAATTTAGGAAGCAGCTGATTATGGATAAACTGATAAATAAAAGGCAGTAAGAACATTTTATAGTTCATACCATACCAAAAGATGTACATACAAACAATTCTATTGCATTTTCCTGGTAATGGTTTCCTAAGAAATAATTGTTTAGCATAACTTTACCAAAACTATAAAAACATATTAAAAGCTCCAATACCATATTAGAATAGCCCATTGGTACTATCTATTCTTTGAGGGCAGATAAGAGTTCCATTCTTAGAATACCAAATTACTAATCCCATCAGTCATTACAAGCATTTGAAGAATGCACATGCCTTGACTCAGACACCAACAATCATATTTTAACCACCCAGTTGTTGAAAATTATGTGAAAGCTAAGGGAAAGTTTAACATTTTCTCCTACATAACCCCAGCCAGTTTGTCTATGACAAAATTACTTTATTGAAACGCTCAGGCATGCACAAATGGAATGTACTGTTTTTCTAACTGCTAAATTTTTGAACCAGTGGAAAAATACTTGTATTCAAGTCACTAACTATACTACAATGCATCTCAACACTGCAATCACAGACAGTATGTAAAATCATATTTGTGAATAATAAACTCAATTCAGTTATTTTATGGGAAACATATGAAATTTCAAATATGTAAAGAAATAAGAATAGTTTAAGCACATAAAGTAGAAAAGTAAGTATTGTGTAAAAATTATTCTCCATTTACTCAGATTTTTATTTTATGATCTATAGATAATCTAAACACTATGGAATCTAATGTATAGGAGAGACCACACCTAAGTAGATAGAGCTCTGCACTTAATAACAACAGAAATCAAGGAAAGCAGAAGATTTCAATTCTCTAAAACCATTATGAATATTAGAATGAAAGAAACAATATTTCTTGTACTAACAATGGCACTGAGGAAGGTGGAAAAAAAAATCAAACCACTTTCTCAATATTTCATCATTTACTCAAGAGTATTTGGCATGAGGAAGGAAAGTCTCAAAGCAATGAAATTTCTAACTGTGCAATCACATGCTCTAGAGCAGAAATCTTTTAGAACACATATGTCCATTTGTGGGCCAATGGTAACCTGTTATCTATCAAGCACAAGCACAAATGCTATGACTGTGGCACCTGGCACATAAAATAAACTCAATCAGTCCATGGAACAAATAAATGAACGAATGAGTGAATGGCAGCATAAAACAGAAGAGAGAACAAAAACATTTCTTACCATGACTATTTCTTGATGATCCTCCTTGTTATCACCAGCAAGTCCCTACAGGCTCTTGCCTGATTATACTCAGAAACACCCAGGCACACAGTTCCAGTTGGGAATGCGAGGCAAGCACTTTGCGGTTTTGCCATTGAGCTGCTTCCCAGCCCATTCATTCATTGTCAGCGTGGGAATTTGGGGCTGCTTCTATGAATGAATCTACTATGAATATTAAAAAGAGACTGACCAATGGCGTTAGTATGTGTCCAACCCAATTAGCATAACTTTGGGCCAATAGCATTGGTCCTTTTTTCAAGTCCTAATTAGCATAAGTTTGGACCAATAGGATTGGACCAAGCGCTATATAAACCCCTTGCAGGGTGTTCAGACGTAGAGAAGCAGCGGAGGCCATCGAGGTTGGTGTCCTGGATTTCGCCGGACTTTCGCCGGACTTTCGCCGGACTTTCGCCGGACTTTCGCCGGACTTCCGCCGGACTTTCGCCGGACTTTCGCCGGACTTTCGCGGGACTTTCGCGGGACTTTCGCGGGACCTTCGCCGGACCTTCGCCGGACCTTCGCCGGACTTTCGCCGGAGTTCCATGGAAGTTTCACCCTGGTTTGGTTCCCAGAGGTGATTCTTCGACTTCCAAGAGACTGCTGAAAGAAAGAAGACATGGTTGAGGATCTGCTGGGGTCTGCTGCAGCGCTGGATGGAATGGCCCGCCATAAGGAGGTAGGTAGGACTCCTCTCTGCTGCGGAGGCCTCCCCACCCCGCACGCAGACCCCCTACCTGCCAGCTAGAGCCATGGAGTCTCATCTTCAAACTCTGGTTTCGAGGTATTGTTATACGTTAGGTAATTAGCGTCTAAATATTGAAATTTGTTAATTTTAATTTCTACTAGTGAAAATTATGAGACTCATAAATAATAGAAAAATATTTCCCACAGTTCTGGAGGTCATAAGCGGGAAAAGTCTGTCCCAATAGTTATGTCATCATTTCACAGAATAATGGTGGAGACTAACTTACTCTTAAAAGCCTTTTTTCTTTCCATTCATTTGAAGTTGATTTCAGTGCTATCAAAATGTTTAAGGGAACCTAGGAAATGTTTCATTTTGTTAATTTTCATTTATTGGTTGTTTTTATTATAGAATCCATTTTTAAAAAATTATTTAAGTTGTTAATGGTCCATTTATTTTATTTTATTTTTTAATTCAGTACTGAGAATTAAACCCAGTGCCTCACACATGCCTAGGCAAGTGCCCTACCACTGAGCCACAATCCTGGCCCATAAAATTCAATATTATATAATCAATATTTGTATAAGTAAGATACCTTATATATTTAGAATTATATTCTTAGGATGTACATGGTGGTGGGATTCACAGTGTTGTTTCCACGTATACACATGGGAAAGCTGCATTAGAGTCTTTCCACTGTCTTTCCTTTGCTTATGCCCCTCCTTTCCCTCCATTCCCCATTGTCTAATCTACTGCACTTCTGTTCCCATCACCCCTCCTATTGTGGGTTAGCTCCCACATATCAGAGAAAACATTTGTCCTTTGTTTTTTGAAGACTGGTTTAGCTTCAGTTACCATGAGTGTCTCCAGGTGGCAGATATTGTAGTCATATTTTTTTCTGCAAATTGGTATGTTTTCTTTAATCTTCTTTTTAAAAAAAATGTTCTAATTCTACAGGACAATAGGATGCACTTTGACATAGCGTACATAAATGTAGTATGATTTCTCATGCTTCTGGTTGTACAGGATGTAGCATCACACTAGTCACGTATTTGCATATGTACTTTGGAATAAATGTCTGATTCATTCTACTATCCACTCTACCCAGTGTACCCCTTTCCCTCTCTTCACTTCTCTGTGCAGTCTAAAACAACTCTATTCTTCCCTACCCCCCCCCCCCCCCCTTACTGTGATTATCATAAGCATATCAGGGAAAATTTTCTGGGATTGGCTTATCACTTAGCATGATAAGCTCCATCCATTTACCAGCAAATGTCATAATTTAATTCTTCTTTAAGGCTGAGTTTATTCCATCCTATATATGTGTGTAAAATTGTTTATGTGTGTGTATGTGTGTTTGCATTGTGTGTGTGTGTGTGTGTGTATATATATATATATGTATATATTACATATAATATATATATATTATATATATTATATATATGTATATACACACACACACACACATACACACATATGTATATCTATACTCATACACACCACATTTTCTTTATTCATTTATCTGTTGAAAGACACCTAGGTTAGTTCCACAGTTTATCTATTATGAATTGAGCTGCTGTAAACATAATGTGACTGTGTCATTGTAATATGCTGGTTTTAAGTCGTTTGGTTATAAAATGAGGAAAGGGAGAGCTGTGTCAGATGTTGGTTCCAGTCCACGTTTTCTGAGGAATTTCCATACTGCTTTCCATAATGGTTGCCTCAATTTGCAGTCACACAAGCAATGTGTGCGTGCACCCTTTTCCCCACATCCTCCCTAACATTTATTGTTACTTGATGATTGTATTCTTGATAACCATGTTTGTCGACTGGGGTGGGATAAAATCTTGGAGAAGTTTTGATTTGCTTTCTACTAATGGCTAAATATTGAACATTTTTCATGTATTTGTTGCTTCTTCTGTGAAGTGTCTGTTAGTTCCTTAGCCCATTTATTGATTTGGTTATTTGTTTTTTTTGGTGTCATGTTTTTTGAGATCTGCATATATCCTGGAGAATAATGCTCTGAGGTGCATGTGGTGAAGATTTTCTCCTATTCTGTAGGCTCTGTTTTCACATTATTGATTGTTTCCTTTGCTGAGAAGAAGCTTTTTAATTTGAATCTATCCTGTTTATTGATTCTTGAAATTCTTGGAATGTAGGAGTCACCTTAAGGAAGTCAGATCTTAGGATGACATAGTGAAGATTTAGGCCTACTTTTTCTTCTATTTGGCTCAGGATCTCTGTTCTAGTGCCTAAGTTTTGATCTATATTCAATTGAGTTTTGTGCAGAGTGAGAGAGAGGGCTTTACTTTTTATTTTATGTGGCTTTCCAATTTTTCCTGCACCATTTACCATTTGTTGAACAGGCTTTTTTTTTTTTTTTTCTTAAATGTATGTTTTTGGCGCCTTGGTCTAGTTTGAGATAACTGTGTTTTTGTGAGTTTTCTCTGTCTTCTATTCTGTACCATTCATTGGTCTCTGTGTTATTTTGATGACAATACAATGCTGTTTTTGTTACGATGTCTCTGTAGTACAGTTTAAGCTATAGTATTATGATATGTCTTCTCTCTTCTTGCTTAGTATTGCTTTGGCTATTCTGCATCTCTTATTTTTCCACACGAAGTTCATGGTTGCTTTTTCTAGTTCTGTGAAGAATTGTTTTAGGGATTTTGGAATTGAATTAAAATTTATGATCAAGCACAAATTAGTTAAAACTGTGAAAAAGAATCCCAGCTCACCATAGACCTGACAGTTGTCTGGTCACTGGTGTCGGTTGATCCAGCCACTGTCTCCTGCACACTTGATGGTTGCTAAGCTGAGGTTACTTGTTGCATTTTGGTGTTAAGGGTGTCTTAGAGTTGAGTCTACTCTGCATGTTGGTACTGAGGTCGTGGTTCAGCCAAGCTTTGCCAATGCACAGCCTGGGATACTTTTCTGGGTTTTTTAAACTTTTAATTGTGTCTGAAAATTTCTTTGGGTCCTTTAATCACTTTGCTTGATCAACGTCTGTGTGCTAGGCACTATACTAGGTGTGGAGTACAGAGTGAATAGGCCAAGTCCTTGCTTCCATGGAACTTAATGAAGTTAGTAGGATAATCATAGCATCTACCTCAAGGTTATGAGTTATGTAGGCATTTTGAGGTCTCAAATAATTTTCCATCCAAGTTCTACCTTTCCTCAATTTTTAATCAGAACTTGCCTTTTGACAAAAAGTTAAAAATCTCTCTTAAGATTCATAAGATACATAATTTATATCTTTTAGGCTTCAAATCTAATATCATTCATTTTCCAAAAGAGCAATATTGGGTCAAAATTGTATTTAACCTTAAAGTAGACTTGCAACATGGTATATAAAAACCTAGAAATAAAAAATGATATTGAATAAAATTTTAAAATGTAAGTGGTCAGCTTTTATTTCCATGCACACGTGCAAATTTTGATATGGCCATTTTCAGTAATTAAATAGGCAGCCAAGTTAAACATCATGAATATGAATGGCAATGTATTTGTGTAAGAGTATGTGTCTGAATTGTAGATGAACCACCAGTCTTGTGTGTGTTTATTGTGGAATTTCAGATAAGAATAGAGAAGGAAAGGATGGGTGGCAGAATTCTGGGAAAAAAGGCATTGAACCATCATTGGACTATACACTTGAGATTCTCTTGACTTCTCACCAGTGCCATTGACTTTGGAGTAAGAGTTCCACTAATTGGAGCTCATTTTTGAAAAATTGGCCATTCAGGTATTAATAAGAGGCTACTCTTTAAATAAAATCAAAGGGGTGTGCCTTTGAATGGAGTCATTATTTATGTGCAATCCTTGGGCCCAGTCTGCCTTTTTGGGATAACCATTAGATTGATATAATATGATGTGTTCCTGAACCCAGAGGTGAAATTCCTGTCCAGGCCCCTATTGATAACACTAATAAAGTCCAGTGACATTAAGGTGAAAATTCCAAAAAATCTCAAACAAACCTATGCTTTATCATTTATTCTGTTTGGGACTCAAAAATTAATAATAATGGCACTGTCAATAGAAAATCTTAAATATATTCAAGTCTCTGCAAAGCTGACCACCTCAAGTAGTACTTATTCCCAAAACTCTGTGTTCCATTTTCTTGGCTTGATTGTTTTCATAGTCGAGTTTACATATGGAAACTTCTAATGTGCTAATTTGTTCATTTTGCTTACTGCCTGTTGTTTTTCCTCTAGAATGTAAGTCCCAAATGAATAGGAACTGCACTGGTGTTTTTTTTTTTTTTTTTTTTTCTTTGTCTTTCTAGTGTCTGGGAGGACAATGCAGAGCAAAGAGCAGTTCCTCATAAATATTTGTTAAATGAACACAAGAAGAAGTGAATTTTATTTATTTATTTAAGATAAATTTATGTTTCTCTGTCCCATCAAACTTTAATGAGTTATTTGGTCACTGACTTTAAACATTATCAGAAAGTTCAGTTTTCTTGAGTCTTCAAAATATTTTTTAACAATTCAAGCATAAAACATAAAATGCATGATTAATGACTCTCTCTTAATAGATGAAATAAGAGATTCTTTGACTTATTTATGAACAAATGAACAAATTGGAACAAATAAGAGCTTTAAAGTTAATTACTGAGATAACTGACAAAGGGTCATTTTACAAGCTCTAGCCTGAAGCTGGGTCTAACTGCCATCTCTGTACAGTTCATCCTCCTGCAGTGTAACAGACAATCTGCCTGTCATCACAGAGTAGGTGGCCAGGCAGGACTGTGGGTGTGGATATGGGGACTATGTCAGTTGTTAACCAGGGCCCACACTGCAGTTACCAGGAGCTAGTTGGTATTAAGTTGCAATTCCACTGGACAGGAACCAGAGAGTTTATTTCACCCTGAAAGCAAAAGCCATCTCCTTTCTACACAGACAAATCCCCTTAGGGTAGGTGGGATTTGTTCTGTTAATTCATCTACCATGTAAAAAACAATGGGCTTGATGCTGGAGATAGTGTTCAACAAGACAGACAGAGGCCCTGCAGCCATGGACAGGACTTTCTCGATCATAATTTTCAATGTGTTTATTCTGTTTATAAATCCTTGTCAGGAGAATTAAAATACCCATTTCTGCTTCTTTTAGGTCCTATGGTCTTTTAAATTTCCAAAAAGTCTTAATTTTTATATTCTGTTAAATATTAATATTGAGTGGAACAGCAGAATAGAAAATATACTCAAGTGGATAGAAGAGGGCTTTTTCATGCGTCTTTACCATCAATTAGCTAGTTCACCTTTCACTCACTGAAGTTCATCCCTGGTTGAACCTTAGAACCATACAGAGAACATAAAAAAATAAAGCTTTAAAAACCAAAAATTAAAACAACCTCTCACACACAGTGTTCAGATCCATCCAACCTCTGATCAATAAGAGAATCTCCAAAAGTAAGGGCCTGGACTTCTATGTAAGCAAATCCATTTGTGCTTTCTAAATTATAAGATTTGGCCAAATTCCCCTCTAAGCTGATTTCCCTTTTTTAAAATTAACTGATTTTGTCTGAATTTACAGCCAAGCCATTGAGCATATTGTCAGGAAGTTTAGAAAACTGTAGCATAGAATTTTGATGAAGGGGCACCATTAAGTGAGCATATTCACTTGACTTTTTTCCTTAATATTTCTTTTTACTTCCTACTTCTCCTCTTCTCAAGAGCATCTTTTTCTTTCAAGGACTGTGAGTTGAGACTATGCAGGAAAATCTGAAAGACTCACAAACATCAAGTTGATAGGTTTCCATCTCCTGAAAAGCTATCTACTGGAAGCTGAAACTTCATGACAGTGGGGAAAGCTCATGAAATTCACCAGCCTCTGCTCACAACACTGTGGCTTTTCTTGTTAAAAAAAATTTTAAAAGAAAAAAAGTTATTCTCGATGTTCCTATCATGCAGCTTGAAATTTAATTCTGAATTCAACATTCCTAGTTCTAAGAGGTACACTAGAAAGCAAGAGTGACTGCATAGATCAGGTTAACTCTTCAGTTGAAGTGACCAGGGGGTGCAGGGGATACCCCATAAAATGCCTAAGGAGTGCAGCTTTCCTGTCATCCAAGGCTTCCTATCTGGGAGTTCTGCATGTTTTCTGCCTCTACTTTAGGGCTTGCATGTAAAAACTGGAGAGGTCTCTGAAGACTTCTGTTTATCCTGAGACTTGGTTCACATGAGAGAATGTCCTGGAAATTCTTGTCTGTCAGCTCAGAGGAGGCAGAAGTAACCCACATGCATAAAATAGGTGCTTCATAATTACCTCAGTACTTTAATCTCTTTGTGGGCCATGGGACTCCTAATTAGGGTCCCTTCTCCCCTTTCCTTCAGAGCCAACCCCCGACTCCCAGAAACACATGCACAGGCCTCTCATATTTCAGTCCTGCCTATAATTCCATTTTGTGAGAGGCATTATTTCACATTATTTTCTTCTGGATACTAGAAAACTCTGCCCTCTGGTTTTTAGGCATTAGCTTCGTTCCAGGGCCTCCCAGAACATATGGTTGACAATTTCAGTTCTCTCTGAGTAATTTATTTTTAAATATTCAAAATCAAGAAGAGGAAAAAATAGCTAAAGGAACTCAACAGAGTTTTGGTTTGACAGTAATTGGAAACCAGTGATTGGAAGCACTTGGTACACTATGTTCCACAAAGGGCTTTTTCAATTTTATTTATTTATTTTTGGCTGCTTGCTGAGATCTTCACTCTTTCAGTGCTGCTTAAGAAAACACAAGTGTCAAAATGGTGCTGAAGTATTTTCCTAACTGAAGGAAGAAGTTTGGAAAAAACAAGAGGTCCACGTTTAGTTAACCTAAATTTCAAATTTTAGGAAAGAATCCTCTCCTTGGTTAATCTAGGGTCTGCTATTTATTTTCCCTGACAATAGAAGATGACTGTGGAGGTAATTTAATTTATAAGCATGGCTCAAAGAATTTTCTGGTTTATCCTTGTTGTATGTATTGGTTAACATCTCTTATCTGGAGTCTTATAAGAATCCTGGTAGGATCTTGCTGGATTTAATTGAGTTTAATGAAGGAACTGTTTATAGACACATGAGCAGCCCAAAAGCAACCAGACAACAGCTGGGTCAAAGGACCCATCAGAGAAAGCTATTAGTGGAAAATGAAGGCAAGAGCTAGGGAAGAAGTTTTGCCCAATAGAAGCCACAATCCTAGGTAGAAAGACAACCAAGGTCAAAAGCACTGTCTACCAGCAAGCTAGTGGGGGGAGTAAGTGGTCCAACCCCCTTTCTGCTCTTTCCCCTTCCTCTGTCCTGCCCTGGATCACAGGGGCTGACTGCTATAAGTACCTGAGTTCTCTGGCTTCCCAACTGGTTGGGTCATTTAGATTCACTGGTGGGAGATGGGAGGGAAGGGGGAAGGGAGAAGCCTTAGAGTTTTCCTCTCCCTGTCTCCTTCCCAGCTCCAATGCCTACTGGACAGGTCCATCCCAATTTCAGCTAATGCCTGGTGACCTGGTCCCTGGGCTCCAGCATGGTATCCTTTTCAACTTAGGAATGGAAGAGGGAGCATGTTCTTTCTGTTGTTAATCTCTGGCTTGGTTCTCTGTCCTACCTTTATTCATAGTTGGTCTTCACCTTTGAAACTCATCCATAGCTTTCATTTCCCTATTTAAAAAAACAAACAAACAAACAAAAAAACTAAACATGGCTTATGTTTTTGTGCTTGATCTTGAGAAATGCTTTATATTTTTAATTGTTACTTCGAATGGTATTGTAATTTTTATTATATTATCGAGAATCTATACTTGTTGTCTGTTTGGTTATTGATAGTACAGACTTTATATCTGCCAATCTGGCTGTACTGTTTAATTTAGATGCTTTAGTAATTTAAATATTAATCTTTTGTGTTTTAAATATTTCTTTTTCTTTGCATACACCGTTGGAAAAGACCCCTCAGGTCCCATGTTCAATGGTAGTGATGATAGCACACATTTTTTTTTAAATCATAATTTTAATTAAAGTGTATTTTGGAGATTTTTCCACTTCGCTGTAATGTTTGTTACCGTTTTGTAGATACGTGAATGTTCACAAATTTAGGAAGTGTCTCCATTTTTAGTTTTCTGAGAGCTTTTAATAAAAAGTTAATGTTGAAACTTCACCATTGCTTTTTCAGGACCTATTGAAATAATTACAATATGTTTCCTCATTTAATTCCTTAGTATGGTATGTTGTATAGATAGATTTCCCAATGTCAAAACTTTCCTGCATTTACTAGGAAAAATCCAGCTTACTTATGATGTTTTTCCTTTATAACTCTTTTAATTATATTAGCTGGGAGGTTTTTGATCTGTCATCTCTTTAAGTAACTTTGGATTCAATCCATGTTCACAAATGCAAAAGGGTATTTAATTATCTTTTGTCTATGTTCCATCTTATTAAGGTGTTCAAAGCTCTAGCTTTTGGTTTTGTTAATCTTTCTATTGTTTCTGTGTGTTCTAGTTCTTTAATTACTTCATTTATCTTTATTTTTGTCCCCATTCTAGTTTATTTGAATTTGTTCTATTGCTCTTTTGCATTCTCTTTCATTGTTCATTTTTTTTTCATTATTTTTATTATGTTTCCTACTGCATATCATTTTACCTGTGGCCTAAACTTTTTTTTCCTATTTTTCACCCCTTAGCGTTTTTAGATCTTTCTTATGATTTTTCCCCTTTGTGGATGGGTTATTTACTATTAAGTCATTTATTTCCTATATGTGAAGCTTCTAGGTTTATTATTTTGTTATTGATTTATAATTTATTTCCTAATGGACAGATTATGCTAGATATCAATATTTAGTATTGATACTAGAGTATAAAGTATCTACTTTTGAAATTGATTTAGCTTTGCATGGTGGAACTCTAAATAATTCTTTGTGAATGTTCTCCATTCCAAGAAATAAATACTTGTTTGGTATCAAATTCCATGTAGATCTATATGTTAGTTTTGATATTTTTAGTATTAGTTATGCTATGTTTAGTGTTTTCTATTTTTGCTATTCTTACTTTATTTGACTCTGAGAGGGATGTGTTTAAATCTTCAATTCTAATTATCAGTATATCCATTTTTCATTTTATTTCTCTCAGTTGTTGATTTGTAACCTTTAAGTCTATTGTCTAAGGGGTACATATGTTCATGACTTTCCTATCTTTCGGTATGCTTTTCATTTTTCCAGTGTATAGTGTGGCTCTGTATCTTTTATGCCTTGAGTTCTGTTTTGTGTGATATTAACATACTCAGGTTTATGTTTGATTCATTTTCTGGGTTATTAATCTTGTTGTCAAAAAGGGACTCACTTGTATTTATTTAAAAATTTTTGAAAATTTGCTTTTAGATGTAAATGGTATGAAATAGGAATCCAATTTTATTTATTTACTTTCTTTATGGAGTCAACCATCACTATTTCCCCCCACTGACCTGAAATGTCAGCTATTATATAACAAGTTTCCATATACATGTGGGTACTGGTTCTGGGATCCCAACCCCGGCCCATTTATCTATCTCTGCACCAAAATATCCAAGTCTTTCTTGCTCATTTTATAATCACTTTTACTATCAGGTAGAAAAAATTCTACCAAATGTTCTTTGGAAATATATTAGTTCTTTACTCTAACTTACAAGTATTAGAAAATTTGTCAAAATATAGAAAACCTTGTTCTTTTTTTTTTTTAAATGTATAGAACAAACATCTTGATACTTTGAGGTCTTTTATTCACAAACATGTCCATTCTCCTTACTTATATGTGTGTGATATATATATAAATTTTTTTTTAAATTTATTTATTCTGATTTGTTACACATGATGGCAGAATGCAATTCATTTCATATTATACATATAGAACAAAATTTTTCAAGAAACTGATTGTACACAGAATATTTTCACACCATTCATGTCTTGTACATGTTCTTAGGGTAATGATGTCTAACTCATTCCACCATCATTCCTACCCCCTTATCCCCTCCCTCCCCCTCCCTCTCCTTTGCCCTATCTAAAGTTCCTCCATTCCTCCCATGCTCGTCCACATGGCCATTATGTGTCTGTGTCCTCATATCAAAGAAAACATTTGGCCTTTGTTTTTGTTTTGGGATTGGCTTGCTTTACTTAGCATTATTGTATTCTCCAACTCATCCATTTACCTGCAAAATCCATGGTTTTATTGTCTTTTAATGCTGAGTAATGTTCCATTGTCTATATATACCAAAGTTTCCCTATCCATTCATCTACTGAACAGTATGTGGGTTGGTTCCATAATTTAGCTACCCATTCTCCTTATTTACTCTGGTACTCTTTAATGTTATTCATTAAATTTTCAGGATTCTCAACACAATGGTGCTTTATTTAGAGAACTGGATGAAGCCTGTTCCTACCATCCCTTTCAGGTTTTCTGTAGGGATGAAATGATAGACACATGGCAAAGGGCAACCTCCATATAAGATGCTCCAGGCCTTTACTGTTACAGTTGGTTGTTTCTAGGGACTAGAGGCAAAAGCCATGCTATAATTTGGATATGTGTATCCCACAAAGGTTCATGTGCTGGATGTGTGGGGCCAAGTAGGGAGTTGAGGTGGTGGAAGCTTTCAATGGTGGGCCGAGTAGAAAGTAAGAACAGTCCCCTCACAAATGGATTCATGCTTGCTCTTAAGAGTTATGTCTTGTGAGACTGAACTAGTTCCTACTAGAATGGGTCATTCTGAAGCAAGTTCAGCTTTCTTTACTCACTCTCATGCTTCTTCTTCCATCATGTAATGTTATCTTCCATGAGGCCCTCATTAGAAACATGTTCTTAGACCTCTAAATCTGTGAGCAAAGCAAACCTCTTTCTTTTCTGAGGTATCTAACCTCAGTCATCTTGTTATAGCAACAGAAAATAGAATAAGACAGGAACCTCATCAAGCTCAGCACAACTCTCTACTACTTGTAATAGCTCTGATCCCCATCTTACTATATCTTGGCATTTATTGTTGCAATATGATTATAAAAGTGCTTCAGGAACATCCCTTTGAAAATCCAGAAATGCAGAATTGTGCAGAGTATGTCATCCATTTTTCTTATTGTCCCAGGTCCTGTAGGGAGAATGGACAAAGGATAGAGTGTCCACCTCTATTTTCCCATTCTTTTGAACAGGAGGGAAGCTATGCCACAGGGCACAAAGCACCAGTGGATCACCATCTGGTTTTTCTCCATGTAGTTTCATCAGCCTTATAGTTAGAAGCTCTTTCCAAATGCTGGCCTTAGATAAATTGTATTAATTTTCAGCATTGTTCTAAGCTTTTCTAAATCTCTGGACTTCAAAAGTATTTTCATTGGAAGGCAGAGAGGCTAGCTCAACACCCTTTAAAATGGAAACGCCCAACTTTACCAGTTTTCACATGAAATAAATTTATGTGCTTTGGCCACATACACAAACACAACACCCACCAAATATTGGGTGTTGAAATTGGAGTTTTCATGCATGTTTAAATAAGGTCCATATTTTCAACCATGACTATTCTTTCCTTTTTATGGGCATGTCATCAATACCATGAAAACCCTAGAGGCAAAATAAGTGAAGAGATGCATGCCAGAATCACATGTGATGTTGAAATGAGGTCAGCTGTCTATAATAGTCTAGCTAAATGCTTTCCCAAGTGTAGAACATTTTGTTTTGATGAACAACTGTTGTTTGTAATTAATTATATATAATATATTATGGTAATCTAATGTCAAATTAATATTTCCATTGTTTTCCAGTACTGGTAACAATTCATCAAAATACGATTTTTTTATATATATATTCTGAAGATCCAACCAAGTTCTAGATTGAAAAAAAGAAATTCACCCTCTTCAGGGTCAAAACTTGTCTTTATAAACTCTTGCATCTGAATCTTGCCTTGTTATAACCACATACCTGCATTTTAAGAACACAGACATAGGCATTTACTGAAATTCTAGTGAACGTTTAAAACTTTGTAAACCTCATCTTTCTAATACAAAAAAATTAAATTATAAGAATACTTTTTTATAGCATTCTTCTAACATTATTGAGCCTTACATAGCATAGTGCTATGTAACACTTCTTAATAATTGGCTACTCTTAGATATTATTGTCATTATGAATTGAACAGTAGACTGAAGTTTTCTTTTGGTTGTAGGTATTCTAGAACTGTGTTTTCCAAACCAAATGATACTACCTACTAATCACCAAATCAAATAACTGAGGGAAAAGGCTACACTTAACTTATTTTGGTGAGGATTATCCTAGAAGGGACTTCGAAAATCATAAAATATGCCTGCTTTGGAACTCTTTAAGTAATAGTAGCTAAATCACATTGTGGTAGTGCTATTAGTCTTATATTGAGAATAGAAATATGCACAGCTTTTAGAAACAGGCAATCCATAGCCATGGCTTAATAGCTTCCATTCTAAACCAAGCAGAACCAGGCTTTTACTAAAACTTAAATTGGGATTTTTTTTTTCCTTTCAAGAATTTCAAACATTTAGATTCTATTTCAAATACAAAATGGAGGAGTCATTCCAATGAAGATATCTGCTGGTGGCGTGTGAATTCAGAACAGCATTCTGATGGACAGTGTTTTTCTTTTGAATGGTTTTCCTGAAGAGTGGCTAAAGCTCTTACGTATGTGAGCACCTTGTGCTATGGGAGAAGTGGAGGAAGGCCATTGGTGGCAATGTCTCCTATCTTCTGCTACAAAATGTTAAAAAATATGGATCCAAACCGGGCACCGTGGCTGGAGTTACCCCTGTAATCCCAGCAACTCGGGAGGCTGAGGCAGGAGGATAGTGAGTTCAAAACCAGCCTCAGTAGAAGTGAGGTGCTAAGCAACCCAGTGAGACCTTGTCTATAAATACCTGTCTCTAAATAAAAGTACTAAATTGGGCTGGAAATGTGGCTCAGTGGTTAAGTGCCTCTGAGTTCAGTCCCTGGTACAAAAAAAAAAAAAAAATCTGAATCCAAATATGTGTACCCTACTTATATATAACTGCATCTGCCCTTTTCATTGGAATTTGATTTAGTGATTCACAGAGGTCCTTTGATCATCCCTCCCAGGGGTCTTACCTGTACTCTTAAGTCATTTATTTAATTATTCCTACCAGCCACATGCACCTATTGCTCCTATTAACTATTGCTACATTACAAACTACCTTGAAACTAAGTGGCTTAAGGGAATAATTATCTTATTTTTCCATGATTATGTGGGTCAGGAATTAAGCCACAATTTGGTGAGGCAATTCTTGGTTAGGGTCTTTCATTGGTATTGAACTAGTCTGGTCTAGAGGGTCAAGAGGTGCCCTTCAGAAAGCCTGTCAGCTCCGGCTCAACTGGGAATTCTTTCTCCATGTAGCATCCTGTTCCTCAGGGGGTCTCTACAGCAGCAGGGTAGATGGACTTTTTAATTCAGCCCTGATAAAATCCCAAGAGACTATTTCAAGAGAACAAGGTAGAAGCTATAAGGCTTCTTTTGACTTAACCTCTGAAATCCTGCAGGATCATTTCTACCCCATTCTATTGGTAAGAATTGAGTCACAGGCCTGGCCTAGATTGAAGGAGAGGGTGGATGAATACAAGAGAAGTAAGAATGCTGCAGGCAGGGTTGATGGGAGGGCTATCTTTAGAGATTAGTCTGAGAAGCGTCTAGATAAAAACCACTCTTGAAATTGGACATAATTCCAATGATGCTGTTGTCACCCTTATAAATTGGCATTGTGAAAACTGCCTCGTTAGTCTCCCCTTTACCAATCTCTGTTGATGTCAACAGCTTGTATTAGTTATTCTGTGGAGTTGTCTATGTTAGAAGTTGATGGACCTGAGTTCATTTCAAGACCTTGATTATCACGTATCAATTGATAGAAAGTCTAAATTGGCAACACGGAGGCTCTGCTTACAGGCTGCACCCCGACTCCCATAAAGCTCTAGCTGGAATACATAGCTTGTCCAGTTTCATTACTGTATAGATTAGTCTGACTCATACTGAATAATTAACACCCATGCAGCTTTATAAGTTACTGTAATTTAGACTTTAATAATTATCATTCAGGATCTGATGTCCGATGCTGTTTAATATCGAAAGAAATTTTTCCCCATGTTCCTGCTTCAGTCCTTCTCCTTATAGTCTAATCTATTGTCAATCCTTCAAAACTCTAAGACCCATCGTGACACTTCTCTGATTGGAGCCCTCAATGGTCGCTATTAGGAAAATGCAGGGTTTTTATGATGATTCATGAGGCCCTATACGACTTACCTCTTCTTTCTCTCTCCTCTTACATTCATTCAGCATATATTTATTAAGTGCTTACTGTATGCTAAAAGAAAATATGGGAGCAAACAAAACAGAAAAAATAATTGTTCTCTGGAGTATCCCCTATGTATTGTTCACTATTCTCCATTTGTGCTGGTCTTCCTGTTGTTGGTGGAACATCTCAAGCATGTTTTCATTACAGGGTCTTTGCATTTTCTGTTTTCTCTGCTTGATCTCTTAATTCATTTAGTTCCTTATGTTCAAAGATCACTTCCACAAAATCTATTTCTTGACCACTCTATATAATGTAGAAGTCACCCCCATACTGCAGTCCCTACTCCCTTTTATCTTACCAATATTTATTACCATATGACAAACTTATATCAAATTGCTTATTTGTTCTTTATCTCTTTCAACTCAAATGGAATAACTGAGGACAGGATCTATCTATGCTTTTTAATATTATAATGTGTTCCCAAAGCACAGTAGGCTTTCAATAAGGGCTTGTTGAATGAGTTTTGGATCCAGTAATACAAATTTGTTAACAAAAAGCCAGACAGCCCCTCAGATATGATAAGCCCCCCCAGTTATATGTTTTTTTTTTTTTTTTAAATCTGAACTGTTCAACTGTCCAGACTAGATTTCATTTGGTATGTTTCTTCTCCCAAGGTTGAATACATTATAATCTATATTTATCTACAGTAGCCTAAGGGGAGAGGGAGTAGGAGCCCCACTCTGTGGTCCTATTGAAGCAATTAAAGTCCTCCCTTGGACTTTACTTAGAGAAAAAATGTATGGAAGAGGAAGAGGAATCTTGAGTCATCTTAAGATTTGTCATATTTTGTATTCATGCATTACTCTCCTAATTTATTCTGTTAGGCAATGAAGCAGCAAATGTTGGTTTACTTTAATTAAAAGACCTACTCAAATTAAACGAACATCATTTAAAGTTACATTAAAGACACCATCATATAGTAATTGCAACTATACAAACATAATGGAGAACTGGGCAGCAATTTTTTAAATTTGCCATTGATAATGCCCAGATTGATCAACTTAGGCACAAAACCCCACTTATTTGTCACCCATAAATTCAGACAATGCCTTGCTATGATGCCTTGCTTCTGTAGACAGATTAATTTCAATCTTTTTCACCTTCCACTTTCAAGTTACATAGGATTTTGAGTTATTTAAAAAACATTAACTCCAAAAAGAAAAAAAAAAAAACTTAATGGTGCTGAGTTATTCCAGTATATCTAAAACAATATAGGAAAAATTATAATCATTAACCACAAAGGATATTAATGTGATTAATAATTTAATGGAAAGATCAGCAAGCTAAGGCTGCAGGACTCACCCTGTGAGTTGTTTATTTTATTTTTAGATGTTGATGGACCTTTATTTTATTTATTTATTTATATGTGATGCTGAGACTTGAACATGGTAGGCAAGCGCTCTAACACTGAGCCACAACTTCAGCCACAAGTTGTTTATTAAAACTAAGAGCTAGGAATGGCTTTTACATTTTTAAATAGTCAAGAAAAATAAAGAATATTTTATAACATGAGAATGTTATCTGAAGTTCAACTGTCAGCATCTGTAAGTAAAGTTTGATTAGCACACAGCCATACTATTACTTAGAGTTCATCTATATTGGTGGCTTCTTTCACTCTAAAACAGAGGTGAAGAGTGGCCAGAGAAATTTGGTGGTCCATAAAGGCTGAAGAGAAAAGTTCTATCTTTTTGGAAAAAGTTCTCTGACCCTGATTTAATGCATTGTTCTCCCAATTTTTTCAGGAGATCATGTGCATTATTAATTGAGGAATAAAAATGAAGTGCAGATTTTTTTTCCTCCAGGACTTTTACTCTGGACTCTAGAACAGTTTCAGGGCTCAGACTCACCTGGAGGGGAGCAGGAGGCCTCACCAGGCTTAGGACACACTGACTCATGCATGTGGAGAGCTTCACTTTGTCCTAGTCAGTCCACTAGGGTATTAATTTCTTGTGCATCGCATCTCATTCACAGTGTGCACAGTTTTTCTCAGGATCCATTCTGTTGCCATTCTTGCGATATTTTTAGTTCCACTTTTATGTTAATATGGTGCTTCAAATAAGCTAATATAATTTAAAGAGACAAAAATCCACAAAGTAATTGTACAGATTAAACAACTAGCCACGTAGAACAGATTTCAGTATTCATAAGCAAAATTGTTACTAGTTTCCCATTAATTTAAATCTGAAGGGAAATGGGTGCTCAGTCATGAATTATTCTGGGGGAAAATAAGGGGTTGGGCTTGTGTGTGGAATAAGACAGGGGACCTTGAATTCCAGTGCATTGCACAGAAACAGCAATGTTAATCTGTATGTTTGACATCTGTCACTCTGTGTCAAGTCTCAGTAAGGATTTTGACCCAAATCCTCTAAAACCAGTTAGATATGCTCCTAGCTAACTGAGTGACCCTCACTCAATCTTTCCTTTGCTTTCTCTTCTTGGTTCTTTTTAATATTGTTGTCACTTATTTAATATGAAAATGTTTTTACTTTATAAATGTCATTGTTATTTTCTTCAGGGATTAATTATCCAAAGTTTAAATTTAAAATACTTTCTTATAGCTCACATGAACAGTAAATATATGTTAAATAACTAAACATGACTTGTATGACATTTGAAGTAAGGGGAGAAAGTGGAATATTTTTGCAATCTCATTCTAAATTTGATCTGGAAGAATACTCATTTCAGTTTTATGGATTCGTTTTATTTTTAGTTTTTCATAGATTTAGTTTTTTAGATTTAGATTTTCATACATTTAGTTTTTTTAGGCAAGCCTTTTTCTGATTATTTTTTTGGGGGAGATACTAGAAATTTAACCTAGGGATACTTTACCACGGAGTAACCTCCCTCGCCCTTTAAAAAATATTTTCGAGACAGGGTCTTACTTATTTGCTTAGGGCTTTGCTAAATTTCCCAGGCCACCCTTGAACTTGTGATCCTTCTGTCTCAGCCGCCAGGTTGCTGGGATTACAAGCGTGTGCTACAGTGCCTGGCTTCTTAATGAAATTTTTGTTGAGAAAATTGTAAATTCATGTGTGGTTTTAAGAAATAATAGGGTGATCTCATATACCCTTTAGCTAGTTTCTCCAGTGAAAATATTTTGTAAAACTATCGCACAATATCACAACTAAAATATTCACATTAATACATTAATACAGGCTATCTATCTTTTTCTTGTTTCCCCAACTGTACTTGTAATCCTGTGTGTGTGTGTATGTGTGTGTGTGTGTGCATAGTCCTATACAATTTTACACATGTATAAAATTATTCCTGCTCTATTTTATTTTTAAGAAATTAATATTGGACAGGCATATCTTTTTTATTTTGTACTCTCAATTCTCAATGTTAAATTTGAAGGGAGTTTCTTGTAAAAAGCATATCCTTTTGTATTTCACAATCCCTGTTTCTTGACTGGTACATTTGAATCACTTTTATATTTTGGGTAATTACTGATCTTTTACTGATTAAATGTGTCATTGTGTTTATTTTCTGCTTTGTTTCTTCTGGTTCTCATTCCCATGTTCTCTTTTCCTGCCTTGCTGTGGGTTGGTTGAACATTCTCAGAGCTCTGTTAGGTTTATTTGCAGTGTTTTGGGGTGTGCCTATATAGTTTCCACTGTGGTTTCTCTAGGTTTTACCTTCTGCCCTCGTGACTTATTACCGTCTACTCGTGACAACATTTTGCTACTTGGAGAGAAGCATGGAACCTCACTTAGTTTCCCTTTTACCTTCTTCACTTCTAAAATTATCATATTGAATATTAGATGTTTTATGAATTTTGTTTCAAACATGAAATATGACTAAAAATCACAAGGAGAATGATAGAAACATCACAGAAATCTGATGATATAAATGTTGGACCTTTTCTTTTTGTCCCACAGATTCCTGAGGCTCTATTCATTTATTTTCCGATTTTCTTTTAGTCCTCATATTGTATGACTTTCATTTTTTTGTCTACAAAGTCACTGATTCTATCTTCTGTCACCTCCTCTCTTACTATTCAGCCCATCCAGAGCTTTTCTTAATTTTCGTTATTGTATTTTTCATTTTTATAACTTCCACTTGGTACTTTTAAAATAATGTCTCTTTCTTTTCTGAGATTTTGTATTTTTCCATTCATTTCAAGGGAATTTGTACTTTATTGTGAAAGCCTTTTTATGACAGCTGGCTTAAGATCCTCATCAGAGAATTCTAATTCATCAGTGGACTGGCTTCTTATTCATGTTGTTATTGTCTTGGTTCTTGATATGATGAGTGATTAATTTTTTTATTTTACTCTGGACATTTTGTCTATTTTGTGAAGAGATTTGGGGTCCTATATTTATCTTCCATGTTAGCATGCAGTTGCTCTGCTTAGGTTTATCCTGGCATAATGGCTGGGCTGTGGTTCCTGTAAGAGTATACATTTTAAGTCTCTGTGGTGGTATTTTATTCTGCATGGGTTTATCTGGTGCCATTGGGACTGCCATTGTTCCTGGTGGTGCCTGTGCACAGGGTTGCAGAATTTTTCCACATTGGGCCACCAGGTATCTCTGGGTGAGGTAGAGGAATCTAGGGCTCCTAAGTATCTTGAGCATCCTGAGGCTCCCTGGCCAACCTCTTGATGTGATGCGTTAGTTCCTACTTGGGAGAAATGGAGAGCCTTTCTCCAGCAAGGGACTTGTGGTGGCAAGATCTCCCCAGTGACATTCCTCTGTCTCTGGGTGATGAAGGGTGATCTCAGGACTGCAGAGACAATGAAGTTTCAGTCAAGCTTGTACTCCAAAGAGCCTTTGTTGGTGATGCGAGGACCCTCAGTATCTTTTGGCAGGGATGGGGAGAATCAGGCTCAGAGGAAAAGAGACTGCTTCTTCGGGTCACTGTTAGTGGGACTTAAAAACAATTCTCAGCGGGGCCAGAGACTTCCTTGGTGCTATCAGAGGACCTACTCCACCTTCAGGAAGAGTGAGCTTGCCTAGACTGCCTTCTGTTCTGTTTAGGGTTAGAAAAATGTTGGCTCTGGATCACCTTCTCTGTGTGTGTGGCGGGGGATGTGAGACCCACTGTCGCTGTGTTTTTCTTCCACGTCTGAGGTCTCAAACCCGTTTACTTTCTTCCTGCCACCTTTTAGAGTTCTTTGCCTCTTGTGCTATTTCCAGGTTTTTACTAGACATGAAGGAACATGGAGAAATGAGTCTATGCCTTCTTGTCTGGCTCCAGAGTCTTAGTCAAATAAAGTCTTTTATTCAAATACAATGGATATATAGAGAAGAAATATCTTATATAAGGTTAATTGGTGTCACCCAAAGGATATGGTCAAGCCCTTGCCTCTAGTACCTCCAAATGTGACTTTATTTGAAAATTGGGTTGTTGAAGTTGTAATTAGTTAAGATGAGGTACTTCTGTGGTAGGATGGGCCATGAATCCGATATGACTATTGTCCTTAGAAGAGGAGGAGAAGAGGCAGACACATGAGAGGAGAACGTTTGTGAAGATAGAGGCAGAGATTGAAGTGCTACAGCTATAAGACAAGGAATGCCTGCAAACCACCAGCAGTTAGGAAGAGGCAAGGACTCTCCTTTGCAAGTTTTAGAGGGCACATGATCCTCCCCATACCTTGATTTCAGATTTCAATCCTCCAGAATTGTCGGATAATCAATTTCTGATGTTTTAGCAGCCCAATTTCTGGTACTTAGTTATAGCAGCCCTACAAAACTAATGTACCCTCTATTTTGAAAATATTTTCTAGCCAGAGAAATGTGGCCTGATTATAATATTGAGCACCTGGGTCACAGGTATATCATATATATTTTTCTAGTTTACAACTGAATGAAATGGTGCCGGCCATTGTGAGCATCCATGGTATTCTGAAGGAAGGCGCACAGGACAGTGAGGTTCCTACGTGTTTCTTTTTATAACACATTCTGCCTGCACACCTACTGACTGTGATGCACAAATCCTTCATTGCTGCATGGAGACATTTTTATTCATTTCTTGTTGACTTCCGGTCCATTTTTTTTCTCTGTCTAATTTCTCCCACATTCTGCAAATTACTACTTTTCTCCCTTCTAAGTAAACTCTCTCCAGATGACCTGCCCTCCTACACATTTTATGAAATGGAGGTTCATCAAGTGAAATCTGTTCAACTTCTCTCCCGTCATCTCCCAGGGAGTGTGAAATCAACGTTGCACCTCCTCCCACTTCTTTGTGCAAATCTTTGTCTTTGAAGACAAAATTGTT